>NC_056726.1:374832373-374837373 GCF_019279795.1 Protopterus annectens | reverse complement strand
CAGAGTGAAATTGTGGGGGGAGTCAAGTTTATTTGGAGGGTAGAAGTTATTGGTGTTAAGTTGTCTAGCAAGAGATTGAATGGTTTCTATAAAAAAGGAGTTAAAAGCATTTGCAGTATGGTTAGGGGTATCTGGGTCAGCGTTTAGAGGGGAGGGAGTTTTAGCTGTTCCAGGTGAAAGTAGTTTGTTGATTGAAGACCAGAATTGTTTGGGTTTATTTAAATGGTTTTGTTGTAGTTCACAGTAGTAGTTCTTTTTGTCAGAGATTATAGCTTTTTTTGTGAGGTTTCTAAGTTGGCAAAAATGAAGAAAATCAGAGCTGATTCTGTGGTGTCTCCATTTGGCCCAAACTTTATTCTTAGAATGAATTAATTTCTTTGTTTCCTTTGAGAGCCATGGGGCTATAATAGATTTCATTCTAATAGAACGTTCAGGGGCATGTTTATTCAAAATGGAAAGGAAGGTCGAGTTAAAGAGTGATACTGCTTCATTAAGAGGAAGTGATTTCAAGAGGTTCCAGTTGCATGTTTTGAGTTCATTTTGAAATAGGTCAGTTTGAAAGTGTTTGGTAGAGCGTATTGTTTTAGTGATGGGGTTTTGATAGTCAGTCTTTTCTCTAGAGATATAAGTAAGGCAGTGGTCACTGAGGTCATCTGGCATAGTTCCTACTTTATATGAGACATTGGCTTTGTTTATCAGTATCCAGTCTAAGATACTCTGTTTCTTACTTGGTTTATTAAGCCTTGTTGTAGTGGTAATGGATTGAGTAAAACCATGTAGGTTTATATGATAGGAGGGATTTTCATTATTAATAGTATTCCAGTCTATATTAAAGTCACCCAGAATAATAGTTTCTTGTGGGTAGTTAGTGGAAACCCAACAGAGAAAGTCTTCTAAGATAGGAATATTGTTGCCTGGTGATATATACATGCATATGATGTAAAGGGCTTTTTGAGCATTTAATTGAAGTTTAGCAATGATTTCTTCTGCTCTAACATCCTGTGTTGGACAGGTTGGGAGGGTGGAGATGCTAAGATGATTCTTGAAAAGAATTGCCACTCCACCACCTTTACATTTAGAACGATCAAGCCTATGTAGATTATAGCCTTGGGGTATAATCTCAGTGTCTTTGGTGGCTGGCTTTAGCCAAGTCTCTGAGAGGCACAAAATGTCAAAGTGGTGAGTGTCTAAGAGGGCATGTAAGTAGGGTACTTTGTTATTTACACTTCGTATATTTAGATGTCCTATGAGTAGGGTGTTATTGGAGTTTGGCCTAGATACTTTGGGGGAGGAATAAGTAGGGCCAGGGTTGGGGTGAATGTCACCATCTTGTAGGGTAGGAGTATTAGGTCTTGATAAGAAGTTGCTTTTAAGAAGGGTTAGTTGTTTAATTTTTTTATTTGAGGGTAAGGCATAGGTAAGGTGAGAGTGCCTATGGAATTGGGGAAGGTGATAGCTGGGGGTGGAGGTAGAATTTAAGAAAGTGGTAAGAGAAGTGTGGATAATAGATGTATGTTTATATATGTAGTCTGGATGGTTTTTAAGTGGGTGTTCGAAGAAGGTAAGAAAGTAAGAAGAATAAAGGGTGGTAGACAATAATGCTAAGAATATCAACATGGTGGGTAAGTGTGGAGACATATGTGAGTTAAGGACGTTATATAGTAATAGTAGAAAAAAGGGAAGGATAGGTGGAATAAAAGGTGTAAGGCAAGAAGGGGTGAGTTTTGTAGGGGTGTGAAAGGAGAATATAAAGGGGTGGTAAAGGTGGAGAGAGTAGAAGTTTAAGGGAGGTGTCTTAATTAAGGAATAGGAGAGAAGTTAGTAATAAGAGATGAGTTTGGTTTAGTAATAGAGGAAGGAGGGAGGAGGAAGGAGTGTATGTAGAGGGGAGGGGTTTGGCTTATAGCGGGAAATAGTAGGATAGGTTGTAAGGGTGAAGGGTGTGTCTAGTGAAGTATAAGGTTAGGACCCCTGGGGGTGGGTGGGATTTGGGGGTAGGGAAGGGAGCAGAGTGAGCCATTGAGGCGACGGAGCGGGATACACAAAGTCCAGAGAGGAAGGAAAAAGTAACAGAAAGGCTAGCAGATAGGAGGTTTGAGATTGGTAGCGTAGGGGGGAGAGGGTCACAGGGCACTACAAAGGAGGTGAGGGATGGGAGAGAGAAGGGTGAAGATAGGAAGAATAAGGTAGGGGAATAAACGAGTACTAAAAGTCTAGATGTGGACAGAGTGACGCCTAGTGGGCATAGGGCAGAGATACAGAGAGGAGTCACAAAGGTTCTGGGGCAGAAAAAGCGTATACTACTGGGAGGGGAGTACAGGCTAAGTAAAACACAAGGTAGGGGAAAGGAACAGTAAAACAGAGTAAGGGGGTGGGGGGTGGCTGCTGCTGGCAAGCTTAGCTGGGAGCAAACAGAACTTCACCAGATAAAAATGGTCATAGGCTACAATCAATTAAGTAGACATACTCGTTTAGAATCTTGAGGTAGTGTGTTTGAAGAAGAGTGAAAAGGTCCAGAGTTTTCCAAGGGTAATAGGCAGTAAGTACCCCCATAGAGTAGTAGAAGATTTCAACCCAGGCAAACAGACACTGGATAAAGGCAGGAGAATTAGCTGTTGCAGGAGAAAAAGTGGGAGAGAATACAAAAGCATTAAAATTAAATAAAAATGCAGTTGTGTCAATATAGTGTAGTAACCAAATACACAGATATAGTAGTTAAGTACACTTTGTTTATATACATTTCTTCATATGTATATATATGTATATATCTATATATATATATATATATATATATATATATATATATATGTATATGGGTTCACTTTATAATTTCGAAATACTGAAATCCTGAATTTCAGTATCTCGAACTTATAAAGTCAAACGTTGAAAATCGTGAAAGTGCATAATTGCAAATCCGAATCTCTTGAATTAGCGGTTATAGCTTTACGGTGCATTGCATGCGGTGTTGTGACTGGATGGTGTTTTGTGTTGTATATGGATTTAGGTGTAGTTTAAGGTAAGTGAGTGTTTTATTAGGGTTTTGTGTGGGAGTTTGAGTGTGTGTGAATGTGTTTGTTAGTTGTACGTGTGGGTTAGGGTAGGCAGGTGAAAGTATGGGTGTGTAAGTGTTGGATGTGTTGGTGTTGGTGTTGGTTATTTTCATTTTTATTTTCAATTTTACTTTCATTCTCCATTCTTATTTTATTTTGTTTATATACATTTCTTCATCTGCTCATTTTTATTTTCATTCAGAATATATTACATTTTTCTGCTAGCATTCAAGCCTAGCATATTTAATTGATAGTCACTAATATTAGGTGGACATATATTGTTCATGGTATGTTGTTTAGTGTTTTGCTCTGTTTTATTAGTCGAATCTAAACACATGTTAGTTTGAATACAGATGAGTCCACCTGTACTGTACAGAGCAGTACCATCAAGATTGGACTAGTAACTAGTGTTATAGGGCTTTGTTTGGTGCTATTCGAGTAGCTCTGAATTCAACGGTGGTCAGTTGTATTATTAAATGAGGCAGCTTTCCTCATCTGATAGTAGTGTATATATATATATATATATATATATATATATATATATATATATATTTGTATTCTATATTTTATACATGTGTTTATTAATGTGTTCGAGTGTCATGTTAGGATGTTTTTACTTTTTGGATTCAGGTTAATTAATTGAATTTTTATCATGTGACTATGTTTGAATAATTGGGATATTTAAATGACTGGTAGGGGCAAGGCACTGTTTTGCTTGTTTTGATTTTCTGAGGAAGTTGGAGTGTGTTCCGACGAAAAGCGTATGTTTTTAACGGCTTAAAATAAATTGTTTCTTGTTTCATCACTTGAGAAGGATCCGGAATTTTGCTTGGAATATCTACAGACTTGAGAGCATTTGTTGGGTGTTTTTACCAAGTTTTTTCAGTTTTTGGTTTGTTTGAAAGTGGGATGTATCAATCCCTGTACTCTGGGCATGGGAAGGGGGTCATTAACAGCTCAGAGTTTTAAGCCTCTCCACTAACTACAAAAAACAATGTCATAACAGTCAATATTTTAACCACCTTTATCCTCATAGTCTTTAATTGGCTTTCTTATTGTTTTGGTCAAAACAGCAGCATTAGCTCTGAAGTTGTCAAAAACAGTAATGTAAGTAGTGCTGCTGGGTAGAGTTGGCACATACCTATCAACCAGATTAACAAAGAAAGTCCCTGATAGCTGTAAGACCCCAAATCTTGGCATCATTTTTTTGTATGAGAAATGAGTTACTTTACCAGAGGTTTTTAATGTATGTCGGAAATAATATGTATAGTCCCCCAGAATTGGCCCCATAAACTATTTGCATAATAATGTCAGTCCATCTCATTCCATCCATCTTAAAGTAACAAAAAGAAAAAGTTAGTAGTCTCAGTAGAAACCACCATAATGTTGTGGGTGTTAACACCACCACCATAATGTTGTGGGTGTTAACACCACGCTTCATCAGTATATTTACTAGTATATTCAGCTGCAAGTCTTTCAGGAAGCTAACCAAGCTATATAGTGCCCCAGAAACAGGCATTAAACATTTAACATCACACCAATAAGCAAAATACAGTGCAAGTGGTTTGAGTTATTACTTATTCAAGAAACAAAAACATGTGCACTGTAACACAGCACTAGAAAATGGATATTTGCACATTTCCAATGCTGAATTCATACACACCCTGTTTGTTCAGGCTAGGAAATTAACTAGACAGCCTATAAAAGTATTCTTATCTGGTGGGCAAAATCCCCTCCCCCCAATGCTGGAGGACTTATTGCTTGTACCCCCACCTAACTTAACTACCTCCAGGGAGCATGAAAAACATCAGGGTAAGTAAAATCTTTTAATAGATGTCTATTCGGTTTACAGTCACAGCTGAAGAGATGTTAATGTATATGCTTATCAAAGAACCCAGTAATGGGAGAAACAAAAAATACAGAAGCTGACCTAATAATATGGATATGAGT